>NC_050179.1:40765187-40790187 GCF_008315115.2 Sander lucioperca | reverse complement strand
ACGTTTAAGAAACTGCAAATATAAAGAGTTTCAAGCCTTGAATCAAGCCAAGCAGCTTGTGAATATGCGTTTCCTAGGATGGAAAAGGAATGTCCTGCCCTACTCTGCCTCTGATTGGCTAGTACTTATTGCCTTCGTTGTTTGGATTGGTTAGGTTTAGGTACCGAACTTCGACTTTTTAGGCACAAACCAAATTTCCTCCATAGTATTGAGTATCGAAAAATGCCTTGTCATTCAATACCAAAATATCAATACCTAAAGAATTAATCTCATCAGCAACAGTGAGCCAATCAGCATGCAGCATGCTTCCACCAAGATCTGATAATGCTGGTGATTGGCTGTCTACACGTCGCAGAGGCATGCAGGAAGAACACTATGTTACACACAGAGACGTGTGGTGTTGTATTTTGAGAGGATTGACTACAGTGTGTGTCACATAAGTCTAAAGGAACTGAAAAATAAAGAAAATGATACCGTAATGTTGTAATTTCTTTTTTGTTAATGGTAGATGCAGCGCTAAGGTTCACCATACTCTGTGAGTGCATTGCTTTCATGTTTACTGACAGGATGATGGGGTAAAGTGCTACTGTTTTTCTGTCTTGTCTTCTGAAAACCGATTTAGTGTTGTTGTGTTGAGAGTGTTGCTGGGGATGAACAGATTACATCTGCAAGTGCAGTCCTCCTCTTTTCCCTGGCCAACCTCAGCTGAGATTCTACACCTAACTTATCTGCCATCAGCCACTTCTGCTTGTCACACACCTATTGTAGCATGTGATGTGTGGCCGTGCAGTTCAGCCATCGCCCTCTGGCACTGTTGTGCTGCTGTGTACTCAAACTGAGCTTTAAATGTACAATTATAAAGATATCTTGTTCCATAAAACACATTGTAACCCTAACCCTATAACCCCAATATTTAGAAGGGGTAGATTTAAAAAATATGAAAGACAACCCCCAAAAGAGGTAAAAAGAAACGGTACTGTCTTTACCTTGCAGCGCATATCTCTGTTCTTTCTCACATGTGATGTTTTGAATATGTTAAGTTTTGAACAATACGGGAGAATTATTCAAAATAATAATAATAATTAAATACATTGAACCATAAGTTGATGCAGAAAAGGCACAAATTGTTGCATAAAAATTCACCAGAATGCAGAAAATGACGTGTTTGACGCTCAATGTTGAGACAAAACCTAGGCAAACTGTTTTTTCTGATAGAGTCCAGTCTCGTTTAGGTCCACTAGAAAAGCTCTTCTAGAAGTGGCTGTGGCCAACGTTCCTGCACCTAGAACACTTCACTCCCTGCTGCCTGTAACAAGTCTGATGCTCCTCAGCTGGAGGACTGCCATCCCACTATCAGTTTGGAGCCTGATACTCATAGTTGGTTTAGGGCTGTGGTGGAAAATAACTTGGTACATGTACTCAAGCACTGGCCCTAAAGGATCATTCTGGTTTATTACAAACTTGGTCTAATTTGAATAGCTTTGGCCATCATTTGTGGCTTATTATACTCAACAAGTTAATTGCAGAGCCCTGGTAACATGGTGACTTGACATTGCAAAAAAAAAAAGAAAAAAAGTCCAGCGGGGCAAGAAACGTGCAGTTATGTGATAAGACAAATTGTGAACAAACCCCCAGGGGAGACAAACTTAAAGAGAGCTGAACTGTCATACAATGGTTACCCAACGTCTTTTGAAAAACAACATCAGTTTACAGAACAACTCAACAATTTTGTTTGTTTTTTCTCCAAATTCTTAACTGCTCATGGTACTTGCCTTGGACTGTGTTGTAGCAATGTCCCCAAGTTCTCAGATCTCAACATAATGCTGCACACAGACCTTTTGACTTGTCATAGTAGGAAAAGCACAGGTCTCACTAATAATAATTAACACTGGCTCCGTTCTGACTTGTCAAGATCCCAGTAAGCCACAGTGTGACAGTAGACTGTCCTCCCCAGAAAAACGCTCCCATAGGTTGTTTATTCAACCAGCAATTAAGACGCAGCTTTACATTTCTAGTGACGGCGCCCTCTAGTGGCCGTCGTAGTTATGACAGGAGCAAAGCAGGAAGTAAGGTGACAAAGTATAAAGCTGCTTACACACCAACCAGACGGCCGACCGTCGGCAGAAAAGGCAGTCGGACTGATCAGTCTCCCTAAGTTGGTCAAAAAAGTTTCTCAGAACACACCGAAGAGACGAGACGTAATACATCTCCATAACAGCAGGCGGCGCTAATCTGTGTTGTCGCCCAAAAATGAAAACCGGCAGCTGATTGGACGAACTTGTCACGTGGGTCTGGTTTCTCCAGAAATTCAAAGACAGACTGTCATGGCGGCTCGTTCAGAATATGATCTCATATTGTATGACAATAGTTCACCAAAACGTGTTTCTGAAAACATTTGAAGAGAGAAATAGGCCGTGCTGTTGCTGAATCTGTCTTCATTTCAGATCAACAAAGGTCAGTTTAAAAGATTTTCATCGGATTTTGAGAGACTCTAGTCACGCTCATTCCGCTCCCCGTTTCCTGGTTAGCTCTCCACCAATCAGAGGGGTCATTTGAGTCTGAATGCCGGCAGTGCTCGCTCCGCCAATTATACATGTCAAATCAGCTAAAATTTAGGATGACGGCCCCTCGGACGGACGACAGCACGAACACACCGAACAGACTCGAGTCACTGACCTCCCAGACTGTCAGACGGCCAATTATCGGCTCTGTGTGTCCGGGCCTTAAGACTGCCAGGCCCCTCATTGGGAGGCAGGTCGGGATGTGGGATGGGTCAAACAAACATCTGACTTTCACCCAAGAGATCGGGGTTCAAGTACCGGTTGAAAATCAAAGTTAACAGCAACTTTACGAACACCACGTCCAGCGTGACTTGGTCCGTTCTGTATATTGTACAAGATTAATAGTGTAAGGCAATGTTTACAGCGTAAGCTACATATTTTTCTCCGTGAGCAGAGTCAGAGATCAGTTGATGCGACGGAGGTGCGAGGGAAAGCTAAAGGAAGAGGTAAAGGTTAAGAAAAACCAAAAGACAGAGCCGGTGGCAGTGGAAGAAAAACTAAAGAGACACTCTCCAAAGATGACGAGGAGAGAGTGGAAGCCCTTCAAAGACAAAGGAGAGAAGCAACGGAGGTTTGTGTTTTTTAATATATTTCTCTGAGCAGTATGAACAATGTCAAAGAAACCGAAATGAGCTCTTAGTATCTCCATCGTTTGGCAGCTGTTCTAGCTGTAGCTAGTCTGACGTGAGTTGTCTGCCAGGGAAATCACGACGTTATGCACAACCATGCTATAGTTAGCCAGGCAACTATAAAACTTTGAATTTACACAAATAGGCAGAATTACCTGTCGAGAAGAAAGCAGGCAACTCCTTATGAGCTCTTTCCAGCTTGGAAAATATTAACTTTGGTGTTGTTGCTTTGCCTGTCGCGTTGTCGTTTTAATTCTCTTTTTAACTTCCTTGATGACTCCGTTACAGGTCCTCGAGAATAGGTGTGATCCTCCATCTTCAACAGGCTTTCAAATCTGCCGGCAGTCGCGAGTAATCTCCCGGCTGGCATTCGTCACGCTGCCACTGAGTGTAAAAGCGCGAAAGGCGGAGGTATGTCCCTCTTTGGCTAATGTATTTTAAAGATGAAGGCGAAACAAGACATTTCATGAAAACAAAACTACATTTAATCCAGGACTTTGTTTGTACTGAGTACTTTTCAACATGCTATTGACATGTTCTTAAAACCCCTTACACAAGTCTGACCTGCTGATGTGTCAGTCATCGGCGTGCTGTTTAGCCAGTGTTCAAAACCACAGAACTTTATTTTGAAATCAAATGGAGATTCTAAAGTTTCCAAAGACGCCACATATGTCAGGCTGAACTTCGTGAATTTTGTGTATAAAATGACACGTAAGAAGTAAGAGAGTAAGAGTAAGGGAGTAAGAGTTGAAAAAGGGTTTAGAGAATATATTTATAATACTGTCAGACAGTGTGGAATGGGATTATAATAACCTTAAAATCACTTACATGAAAGAGAAGGTTAAAATCACACGTTGTTAAGAGGAGGACTTGGCTTGTTTCCAGCAGTAGAGCATAATGATCCAAAGTATCAAAAGTGGCAAGACAAAGAATGTACTCACTGCTTTTGTTTTGGTGACTCCGACATCCCAGTAGACACAATAATGGGGATACTGAGCAACTTACCCTCTCAAATCACACAAGGAAATTAAAGAATTGTGGGTCAGGGAAGTCCCAAGTTGGATTTAAGTTCCCACCTCCATCAGGCTGAGCTTTGTTCAGGAATGCTTGAGAGGGCACTTTGGTTAATGGACTAGTGGCCTGAGAAGGGGACTTTGAAAGCACCATGTCGTCATGCTGAATTGATATTCTATAATACTGTATCTGACACGAAAGAAAAGCTGATTTATTATTTTGTATTTGCCGCATGTGGCTCATTAAGCCGGAGTAATAGAGATAGAGCGTTGAGGGTGACAGTGCCTCGCTCATATCTTGCTCAACTGATGTTTTTGCGGAAAAGTGTGGTGAATAATATTTCCTGGGGGTGGGAGAGGCACAGGGGCACGTTGCATAACAGCGCTGGCTTCCATGTGTGAATCATGCTAAGTGCAGCATACTGAAGATGAGAAAAGAGCGTAGGACGGGTCTTGTGAAGCTGATAGCAACAAGCAGAGATCCTCTCCACCAAATCACTCAAGCTTTTCAGTATCTTTTCAGTATACTCTTATGATAGTATACTCTGTGTTTGTGTGGGTTTGGGTTGTCACTGTGTGTTTGTGTATATGTGTTGGAGGAGGGGTGTTTAGTGGGAGCTCCCCTTCTTGCTCATAGAAGCAGAAATACTGCAGCCTTTGCGGTCTGTGTGAAGGAACGCTGATTTACTGAGTCCCGTGTTTTTGTGCCTGTGTGTGTGTGTGTGTGTGTGTGTGTGTGTGTGTGTGTGTGTGTGTGTGTGTGTGTGTGTGTGTGTGTGTGTGTGTGTGTGTGTGTGTGTGTGTGTGTGTGTGTGTGTGTGTGTGTGTGTGTGTGTGTGTGTGTGTGCATTTGCTGCGGCCGTGGCAGGACAGGAGGACAGGACACATTAATCACACCAAACGGCGTCACTGGCCGGCAGGTGATTGTACCTCTGCCATCCATCCTCAGCAGGGAATCATGACTTACTAAGGGGCTCTGCAGCCTGCTCAGCTAGGCTCAGGCCTCCAGATTAAAGATGGGAGGATTAATGTGACAGGCATCAAATTCACACTTCCAGTATCGCCAGTAAGACTGTTGAACTGAGATCTCACTTTGCCTCTTTAACATGAAAGTTAGGCTTTATCTATTCAGGACGCCTTATTGAGATCAAGATGATAGAAGAGAGACCTGAGAACAAATTACACATAACATCACACACACAAACACACATTTTTTTAAAGTCCTGAGTTTTTTGTTTTGCAGTTCTTTCCAGTAGTAAGGTGCATAGTGGCCAAAAACCAGTCTTCCCCAGTTTAGTGTTAAAACCTAGGAGTGTCAAGATAAATCGAAAATAGATCGAAATTAGCTTTCAATTTCAACTATCGAAATCAAAAGCAGAAATGTGCGATTCCCCCAGTATGTCTTTCTCTCTCCACCCCGCCTAGCCCCACACTAGCTTACCACAGGTAGCATGCAGCTAAAGACACAGGGTAACGTTAGCTTACCTGCAGCCTGCAGCTTGACTTTTCTAGACACCATGGCTACTGCCGGAGTCGGAGATAAAACAACACAACTGGAAAATCCTCCTTCTTCCCTGAAGTCACCGGTGAGGCAACATTTTGCCTTCCCCGTGAGTTATGTAAAAAAACGATGAACGGTAAAGCACGTGGGCTCCGACGGGACTCCATGGTGCCTTCAGGTGCATCTTGTTAATTTATGGTGCATCCAATTGCTCATTGTTAATTTTGAGAAACTCAAACTCTTGTTTTTGGATTTTAAATGTAAGTCAAGTGGCTGTTGTAATCCCTATGGGATAATTAGGTACTCTATCTATTTATCTATATGATTGGCAGTTTAAAAAGTAATACTTTTATTAGGCCCACTCTGTAGCTATATCTACATACATTTTAAACTAACCACCAAAGTATGGTAGTTATTCATTTTGTATAGAGACTTCGTACAGCTCTGCTGCGCTTGAGCTTCAGAAATGCTCGGGAAAATGTAGCTTGTGTGGATTCTACCACACTACCTGATCAAAAATAAAGCTAAGCTACTGAAAAGCTTTTTCAAACAGCAATGCTACAGGCAAATGTAGTTAATCTAGTAGCGCCCCTACTTGTAGCACTGCTACGGCCCAACACTGGAAATCTCTTATGTTACATTTAAAAAAAACTGTTCTAACTTAGAAAATAGTGTGTTCATGTAGGTAAGATGCTATGTGAAAAAATGTTTTCTGGGCATTTAAAATAAAAGAGATCCAGAGGTATGAGCATAAATACGAACATTGCAATGTTTAGTTGGAAAATAAATAAGTATGAGTAAATAACAGAGGCCCTAATATGGATCTTTGTGGGACACCTTTATCAACCACCTGGAGACTTGATGTAAAGCCAGCAGCAACAACTCTACCAGAAAGATAGGCTTTGAACTAGTTGTAAGCAGAATCATCAAAACCGATGAAAAGCAGCTTTTTACTATCAAAAGCTTTGGCCAGATCTACAAACAGTGCAGCATAATGTTGCTTTTCATTAAGGGAGGTAACAATGTCATTAGCAACAGTAGTTGCAGCAGTTACAATGAGCAGGTCTAAAGCCTGACTGTTGTAGCTGAAGAAGCCTACATACCATTTCCTCCAGAATGACACCGTTGTGAGGTGACCAGACATTTTAGGATTTAAGACAGACTGCACAGCCTAACCCTAGATATAGGCTGATAGTTGTTTATGTTAAACTTAAAAAGATGCAATGAGATAATTTGCTTACATCATGTCTTCATTTTGACATTTTTACATGTTATATATACATGTTTGTGTGCTTATGTGCATAAGTGTGTGTTTATCTCTGCCCTCATGCTGTGTGTGCGTGTGTTAGGGGTGGGAATCTCTTGGCACCTCACGATTCGATTCCGATTCAGAGGCCAACGATTTGATTCTAAACCGATTATCGATGCATCTCGCTGCAAATCTTTTTTTTTTATGTACATTTCCATGCATTTATTTTTTTAGAATATACATATAAATCTGAGTTTGCTACTCAGTTTGCTAATCACTTCCTAGACAAAGCTTAGATTTTGACATATACAGTATTTGTCACACACAAGTTTTAATGAAATGTTTTACTGAGGTTTTTGTTTTGTAGTCATTCCATGCTGAAGCCTTAAACATGCTTGTGGAAGTCCCCTTCTCTCCCAGTAATCCTCCAGGTCAGAGGCTCAGTCGTGTTTAAAGGTGGAGAATTGGCTTCTTAGAACATGAAACATGAGGTGGTCACATGTCATGTGATAAAGTAGATGAACAGCCTAGATGTGTTTTGCCTAATTATTTTATGTATGTCTTATTAGATCATGTGTATATATACAAAATGTAATGTTTTTTTCCTTTTGGCCATTTTTGTGTGTTTTTTTTCTGCACTCTTGCCTAAACTGTAAGTTGTTGTCCATTATCCCGTCCTCTTTCAGTCACTCTGTTTTCCGATTTGTACTTGTCTGGAGATTATCTGATTGTCTGATTATTAACTTATCAGAATTGATAATCAAATCGTTCTAGAATCGCGATGCATCTAAGAATCGATTATTTTTCCCACCCCTAGTGTGCGTACGTGTGTGTATATGTCTGTGTGAGTCTTGTGTCACCCAAACATACAGTAGCCCCCAGGGGGGTGTGTGTGGGTGTGTGTGTGTGTGTGTGTGTGTGTGTGTGTGTGTGTGTGTGTGTGTGTGTGTGTGTGTGTGTGTGTGTGTGTGTGTGTGTGTGTGTGTGTGTGTGTGTGTGTGTGTGTGTGTGTGTGTGTGTGTGTGTGTGTGTGTGTGTGTGTGTTCAGGCGGAGGACCAAAGGGGCTACAGCAGATTAGCTCAAGGACAGAGTGCAGGATGTGTGTGAATGAAGGACGGGGGCTGGCCTAAATGTTCTTGGCAAGCCCTGTGTGGGAGTCTGCAGTATGAGACTGTGCTATGTCTGGATAATTTATCTAGAATCAGACCAATGTTGAGTACAGTGCTGTGACACAATATATGGACAGAAGTGCAGCAGACAGTTTCTGATTGTGGGAAATAGTTTGACAGACCAGATACGAAGTTTAAGATTTGAGTTTCCTGTCTTTGTGGTTTTCCATCAACTTCCTGCTATCTGCATGATATATAGGAATAAAAAGGAACTAGCAAGCTTCATTAGTCATTTAAAATTTCATAAACACAAGCAAACAATTTACAGGTTCAAAGCTACACTGGGGATGATCTATATACATATTGCCCATGTTATGAGCCTAAATCACAATGTGGAACTGCAAAATCCTGTACTCAGTAACTGAGCCGCTGCAGAGTCTCCTTATGTGATCAAATGAAATCTGGGATGTGTTCTGTTCACTTCAAAATGCTCCCTCTTTTTTCCTTTCTGCATTTTCCTCTGTGAACTGGAAACTGATCTGCAGTAGTCCTATAACTTATTGTAAGAAATCAATGGAGCTGCTTAAGGTGTCTTTCTACCAACCTCTGATCCAAGGACACACAAAAGTATCCTAAGAGGAAGTTATTTTTTTTGTCAGACCACAAAACCTGCTCTGCTCAGCTAACATTCTTTATAGCTGATCATTGATCAGCAACAACAGGAAACCTTATATTACACCTAACCCATTTAAATAAAGAGTACATTGCCCAAACTTGTTGCTGTATTATTGGCTATTGTATGCTTTTCAAATTCAGATACAAGTAACGAAACAATAACATCTGTTTTGGTACTTAAACGTTTGTTATTGGCTGTTTTAATTATCGATCAGTCTGCTTATTATTATTATTATTATTATTATTATTATTATTATGGATTGATTTTTTTCAATGAGATGATTGATCAGGTTCGGTCTATAAAATGATCATCACAACTTCCAAGAGCCGATGATGATGTCACCAAATCTCTTGTTTTGTCCGACCAACAATCCCAAAACTGAAGATATTCCATTTTAAGCCAAAGAAAAATAGAAATTCTAACATTTAAGAAGCTGGAACAAGTATGTGACATTTTGACTTGAAAAATAACTTAAACAATTAATCGATTATCAGAATTGATGCCGGCTAATTAAAAATAAAATTCTGCCTAGTGACAAATCCGTGAATAGAGTCCTTTTTGCAGTTCTAGTCTGGGATTGTTCTTGTTGCCGGGCTGGCTGTTTGAGGCTAGTCAGAGCCTTTATGTAGGCCGGATTAAGAATGAGGCTGTCGTTTTCCACAAAGTGTCAATGAGATAAACAAAGCTGTACAGGTTGTTTAAAGTCAATTTACTGAAATAACAGCTCTTTAATCCTTTAAGGCAGGGGTCTTCAACGTTTTTTAAGCCAAGGACCCTTTAACTGGAAGAGATACTGACCAGGGACCCCCTACTACATATTGTTGTTGCATATAAAACTGGACCTACAATAACATGTAGGGTGGCCTAAAGCCTTTATTCCTTTCCTTAGTGCATAGAATACTATGCTATTAAAATAATAATTGTTGGCATTATTTTATAAATCATGTTTTAATGTTAAACATACATTTGGCACAGTGAATCATTTGGGATGAACTCTATCTGTGGGTGGCTATCTTAGTGACTACCTTGACTATAGGCCAGTCAGCCTATCATTATATTTGCTAATAATATGTTGGATTCATGTTAAGACATTTAAAATGTTCTTAAAAAACTTTCAAAAGAAGAATTTGGTGGCACCCTCTGCAGTAACTCTGAGGACCCCCTAGGGGTCCCGGTCCACCTGTTGATTTCAAAACCGACCATAATGGCGGCTCGTTTGGAATACAATCTTTCATGTTAATGAAAATAGTTCACCGAAACGTGTTTCTGAAAACATTTTAAGAGAGAAATAGGCCATGCAGTTGCTGAATCTGTCTTCATTTCAGATCGACAAAGGTCAGTTTGAAAGATTTTTGTCAGCTTTTTAGAGGCATCGAGCCGAGCCGGCCGCTCCTAATTTGCATAAAGGTGGCTGGATTTAACTTGCATGCAAATGAGGAGCGGGCAACTTGAAGCCCTGCTTCTCCAAAGTCCCCACGACGCTACCAAAATGCATTGCACGGCCGCTCCCATAGAAATGAATGGGAAGCGTGGAAATGACGCTGACAATGGACATACACCATGAGGGGGCTTTCACACCTACCTTGTTTGAACTTGAACTTTCGGCCTTTTCAGTTTGATCCAAAACAAAATTACAGGTGTGAAACCTCCCCCGGACCATGGTATGGACCAAACAGCCAAATTTGGTCTGACCAAAAGAGGTAGTCTCAGGCCGGGTCAAAGTGAATCATGGTCCGGTTCGTTTCTAGTGTGAAAGCATTCTTTTTTTTTTTTTTAGCTTTTTATAGCTCAGTGCTTAGTGTGTACGTGATAAGAGAGACGGTGAATGCGTTCAGAGCAGACAGCTGTCGGCTATCAGAGCAGCAAATAAATGACCAGTTTACTTGTTAAGTGGTAGTGAATGTCCTGTGTGGGTTTTGTTTGTCTCAGAATAAATGCTGCAGCTCCTCAAAACCCAAGTAAAGTTCCCGTGTCTTGCTTCTCAACAATGCAACAAAACAAAAAGAGCTGCGGTAGCACGGGGAGAGCAGCAGTCAGCTGAATATGTAAGTAAGTATCATCAGGAGACGTGGCTCACTGATGTGATGACCGCAGGATGTAGTTATGCCAGGTATAGTTCTTTATTGCGCTTGCATAACTGCAGTGTATAACCAACTTGTACCAGACCTTGGTTCTGACTTTCAGTTTTATTTTTATTTTATTTATTTAGATTATTTTTTGGGCATTTTAGGCCTTTATTTTTCGACAGCACAGCTTAGACTTAAAAGGGGAGAGAGAGAGGGGGAATGACATGCAGCAAAGGGCCGGCTAGTCGGAGTTGAACCCGCAGCCGTTGCGCCGAGGACTAAGCCTCTTTATCTGGGCGCACTCAACCAGGTGAACCACCCAAGCAGCCCGGACTTTCAGGTTTGAAAAGGCTCTTAGTCTTATCTCTCACCGCCATTAGGTCTATAAGGTTGCCTAGTACATTTTGAATGTAAAAGATGATCACAATGCTAATTATCTCCTTCCTTTATTCACAGATGCATTGGGTTTGTGAGTTCACTTGATGTCGACACCCTCAGGGGTTGGGAGGGTCTGCAAACTCAAAACTTCCAACTAGCACCTACATCTGCGACCACTCTCATGTTCCTGCAGAGCACCGAATAGTTCATTCTAAAAACACTATTGCAGAGCTTATTGCCAACATGGAGTGCGTAGCAGTGGACAACCTAATAGACTTTGACCTGCCCTCAGAGGCCACAGTTCTAAGCAAAGATGGAGGCCAACACCAAGGCCATTCAGACATTTTCTCACCAGAGCAGGTCCCTTCCATGGGAGTCCACCAGCAGCCCTTAGTGCCAGAGCCCATAGCGCCAAATAAGCCCAGCACTCACCACCACCACCAACACCACCAAGAGGAAGGAGACAATGACAGCGATGCTACAGAGTCGGCAGACAGCGAGAACGACATGGACCCGCCCTCTCGTACGTGGGAGCTGAGGAGGTCGTCATCTTCGTCTGCTCTCAGTGGAGAAGACGCTGACTCTGAGACGGTGGAGAGGAGGCACTTCATGAAGGCTTATGTGGAGAAGGTGTTTCACGGAAAGTAAGGAAGAACGTTTTTTCTTAAAAATATATGCACTGTATGTGTACTTCAAAGAAACATTATATCAGTTAAATCCCTTCAGCATATTTGGTTCTGCTGCATCGAGTTAGATACTTAAAGAAATACATAAAAAAAAACTTAATTCTAAGTCGGACACAGGGGTTGATGCATAGAGTGTATAAGTAAAGCCAACACATGTGGATCACCCCCTAGGGGTTGGCTGCAGTATAGGTCATTAATCCCCCCTCCATGTAAGCTGATGGGACAAACTAAAAAAGTACACATCAAGTACATTTTTCCCAAAGATGATTTTTATCATTTTAGGTAGTTCTTATCTCGCTGTGTTCATTTTTCTGATACGTTTGAATCTTACTAGTTATTTGATGCTATAAAAACGGGGTGAAACGTCATGATTGACAGCTGTGATTGACTGGCGATTAGTCGGGCAGGTGTATGGCTCCACTGCCCAATCTTTACTGCTCAGACTCTGGCTCCAAAATTACAAGATGGCAGCACCAGTATGTGCGATATTTTGGCTTCACTTTTATACACAGGAGGAAGTAAAGACACGTCGTCCATCTTTATATACAGTCTATGGTCTGACAGTGTTCAAGTACTCTTTTAAGGCTGTGGTAGATTTTTTTGGCGTCATTGGGCAAAAATTCCATAATAATCTTTCAAAAACTAGACTTCTGCATCTTCCCTTGGTTCTGTTTTTAAGCTTTAGATAATCTAGCCCGTGACGTGAGACTGATTGAGCCAATTACAGGTCATTTGAGAGAGAGAGAGAGAGACAGACAGACAGAGAGAGACACTATTGGCTGTTCTGCACATGCATATGCCCGTGCGACAGAGAAGGGAGAGGGAGAGCTGCAGGAAGAGGTCACACTTTGCTTCAAATCCTGGCGTTTTGTTTTGCTTTCAGATTCAGATTTATACTGAAATGTGCAGGTCATTGAAATGTAGATCAGAAATGTGCCCGGCATTGGTGAATGTACAGTACAATAAAGAGACCCGTTGTGTGGCTGGATGGCAGCCACCATATTATGGGTGCTGGGGAAGGGCTGAAGGCTGAAGGTGCCCCCCAGCTACATCAGCTCATCTCAGAGAGTGCTAGATGGACCTGAGGGTCTCAGCTATGTGACTCTCAGACAACGTGTTGAACCCTCTGGCATCAATAACCTTAATGGTAGCTCCTTAGCACAGAACAGTGCACAACTGTGTATTTCTTACACTTTCCCATTATTCGGTAACTAACAGCAGGCCTTCTTGAAACTTTTCTGTCCTCACCCTCCTCATCTTCTTCCAGTTTCGGTTGTTTAATTTTGTTATGCCTCTGCGACGGCGACAGACGTAGCCAGAGGCATGATGTTTTTAGGTTGTCCGCCCCGTCCTCCGGTCCGTCCTTCTGTCTGTCCCATTCTTGTGAATATCATATCTCAGAAAACCCTGGAGGAAATTGCTTCAAATTTGGCACAATGGTCACAAGCGTTTTTTGGCCACAACTCAAGAATTTCTACGCTAAATTGTGACAACATGTTACACAAATATCTAATAGGATGAAACAATGAAGTGATAACATTTAAAATCCAAAAGGTCAAAGGTCAACTTTACTGTGACATCATAATGTTCTGCAAAAGTGTGTTTTCTAACTGTACTATTCTATAACTCAGGAACAGAAGGGTAGATTGTGGTCGGATACTGATTCCATGACACTAATCTTGGATGACCACCATGAAACTGTGATTTATAGATCTTCTGTGCTGCTTGGTTGAAGATGTGTGTAAAGGATCCACATTTGGCCAAAAAAAATACACTTAATAAACACTTAATTTATTAAATTCCTTCAAAGTCGTCACTACATACAGTATATTATGTAAGTCTGGACAGACATGGACGTAAACTGCAACTACTGCACCAGTTAGCGGAGGCATACAAATGCAAGGCGGCAATTCTAGTTTGTTGATGGAGTGATTTGTTTTGTCACCACTTCCTGACTGTGTGTTGCCAGCAATTTCTCCTGCTTTAGGCTGTCTATTCACTTGTATTCAGATCAACACTGCTCCATGTTTGTCACCCGAAATAACTTGAAAACCTTCACCCGGTCAGAGATTCCTATGACTCACCAGCAGAAGCCCATGGGGGACAGCAGTCCAACCGACGCATGAATATTTGACAAGAAATCAAATGTGAGCAGGGTGAAATGTTTAAAGGGCGCTTCTAAATATCAGGGTACCTTTGTATTTCATTTCACAGATATTTATTGAACTTTTTCTGGCATTTTTGCTGCAGGCCCGATCATTTGTGACCGTGCTGAGTACTGTATCTCTGTCGGGTAATTTGCCATCTGGTGGCCTACAGATAATCCATCTTGTCCGAAATAATTAACTTCTTGCTATGAGAATTCCAAGTCTGCAGTCTCCTTGTGATGACCTACGCTTTTTTTACCTTCTTTGGGACAGTCTAGTCATCCTTTATGACAGGACCTTGTTAGTAGATTCCTAATCATCTCTAGCCCTTCCTATGTTGTTGTTTTTGTGATGCTGTTCACCACTGTGTGACTTTGTAGTTCAGTAGTACAAAGCTTGCCTGACTACTACTGAAAAACGTACATTTCCACTTGTATAGCACCTTTTTAAAAACAATAGTTTACAAAGTGCTGTGACAGTGGAAACAAAAGCACATACAAATCAATAGATAAATATACACATCAAATCAATACACATACCCATAAATGCACAACATAGTAATGGTGAAAAAGGATATGTGTCAGTGGGGCCAGAAAAAAACCCATTGTTACCCTCCCCAGCTTTGTACATTTGCTTTTCCTTTGCTTTGCATAGCAGCAATAGATGTTGGGGGAGGATGTGTGGAATGACTCATCCATCCTTTACAATTTATTTACAAAGTGGCATTACACTGTAACTTCTAGCTCACCAGTTTGGTTCTTCAGTTCATTACTCTGTGGAGAAAATGTTCAATGTGTGTCTTTAAAGGAATAGTTTGACATTATTGAAAGTGTGCTTCTTATTGAGAGTGAAATGAGGAGATTGATGCTTCTGTCATGTCTGTAATGTATTCTAAACATAAAGCTACCACCAGCCGCCGGTTAGCTTACCACAAATACTAGAAAAAATCATCTACCTCTCGGCAAAACTCTTCAAAAAATGTTGAACTACTACTTTTTAAAGTCTCCTAGATTAACAGCTTGGTGCTTGAGTTCATCTTGGTGAAATGGAAACAATGCTGAGTTGCATACATCTTGAAATTGGTAACAATACAGCATATTAATATTATATAATAAATTAAATACAGCTAAATTTTGTGTGTTTTTCTTCATTATTGTTCAGAAGTCAAGTCTTGTACGTAGATCTGTCTTATCATTTTTGACCATTTTCTATCAATCCAAACTTTAGAAACAGCTTAATGATGCATGTTGGAATTGTTTCTGTTGATTAGTTCTGTTTAGCTGTCAGATACAGAGACATTTTCTGTGTCAGACTCTCAATGGAACACAGTAATTTCTCTGAATAGTAAAATCAGTCTGATACATCATTAAGTTAATAAAAACCAGCTGTGAAGCTTTGTGTCTATGCATTAGTGCTGTAATGAGTTATTGGACCATGTTTTCACAGGGAGGACTTTGACCAGGAAGAGAAGGCTCGTTTTGGAGAGCTGTGCAGTGGAGAGACTGGCAAAGGCAGGGAGTGGTTTGCCAAATACGTCAGCGCACAGGTGAATATGGGTAAATGATGAAATGGTAACGAGTCAGATGTCATACAAGACCTTTTTAAGGAAAAAAATAACTGCAATATTCCAAATGCATTGGCCAAGGAATTACAGGTTCTTGTTGGACCCCTACATACATAAATTTAGTCACACATTTGAGTGAAAAAATGCCTACATGAATGCAGGAAATCAAACCCAAATATTTAAAAAAACAAGTAGTGGTGGAGCCCTCAATAATTTTTTGGAATCTATGAAGCTTTTTTGTGTAACTTAAGTGATAGTTGTTGAGGTCTTTACACTAAGATTTCCTGAACAAGTTTCTAACTCTGTGTCGTACTGTTTTCACAGCGCTGCCACTCTAAATGTGTGAGTGAAGCCACCTTCTACAGACTGGTGCAGTCTTTTGCAGTTGTACTGTTTGAGTGAGTCTATACTGTATGTAGTATGTCTGTTGACACCAACATACTGTAATTGTCTAATCCTGTTTGACTGTGAAGGATAAGGCCAGTGATCATTTATAAAGTTGTTAATGTCAGCTTTGTCCATGAAAATACAGGCAGCAGGACGGTGTATGTGGGATTAACTACAGTGTGTGTGTGGGTTCCATGGTAATGAAGGAACATGTCACCCAGTGCAACATTGTGGCTCTTTATGCCTTTTTAATAGTTTTTGGACAACAATTGAGCTCTGTGGCACAGAGGAAGATAATGCATTAGGCTTTGGAAACACCGACAACACTTATTAGTAGGATAAACTCATTGTGGGTTGTGTCTTTTCATAGGATTTGCTGACAATAAGAAAACATATATCACCTACTTGTCCTTTTAGTGAAAAAGTTCCAGTAAATTACATGAATTCTAACTTTGAGGACATGACAGGATCATCTCTAAAGAAATGCTGTGTTCACAGATGTTATCAGATGGATGACTACAGCCCAGCCAAAAACCTCATGACTATGTGCTTCACATACTACTACAGTGGTAAGGTCTCATTCAATCTCTCTGTCGTCTTTAAGCTCTGTATCTGTATCTGTTTGTCACGCTGCAGCTGGCTGGCTAGTTAGCTAGCTTGCTAATTCCAACCAACCTGCTTTCATGCTACACTGGTTACAGAAAATGAGCCGAACAAAGTTGTCACTTATCTGGCAATAGCAATTTGCTTTCCTACGCTGTGACAAGAGTGTGTGAATGAAACATTAAGTCGTCAAATTTAACTAATGTAGTGGCCGGCCAGACGGTTGGCTAGTTAGCTAGCTAGCTTGCTAGGGGGCTCAGTTCCCAACACGGTGAAGAGAAAGAGAGGGAGAGAAATTAAGTTTTACGGTATAGGACATTATTTTATTTGTTTGTTTTGTAATGTGTAGTTATGTAGAAATGCTACAAAAAAGACATACTTAGGTTAAAATAAATATCCCTATACAAGTTATTATGTATGTTTGCCCTCTTAGGGACATAATGTCCAACAATAGATATTTGAATAGTTAAAAGTGTTTTTTTAAAAGTTCGAACATCATTTTAGGCCAGTTTTGACAGCCCTATTGTGTATTGAAATGATCAGATGAAATGAAGATAAAAAAAACGAGAAGAGCCTTCTGTGTGTGCCCTCTTAATGTTTGCTTGCTTTCCTCACTTCTGTTTTTCTTCTCATATACTGATTCCTTCTTACATCCATAATTAAAAGTGATTCCTCTGACTGACAGCTCAGACTTTCATTCAACATGTCGAATCGGCCGAAAAAAAGACAACAAGGTTCGACTAGCAGTGGGATACACCGTGGCGGGACACACCGCAAAAACTAGGCCTCTCATTGTCGGCCCAACGCTGACCGATGGCTTATGGTCTCCCTGGTGTGTCAGGGCCCTTAGAGGGACTTTTCTTTTCAAACTATCAGAGTTGCTGCTGTTTTAACATAAACACAGCAAGGATGAGCCTTCCATTAGACACATTTAAAGGCAATGTTGTAATGTAACCGAGTACAAATACTTTGTTACTGTATTTAAGTAGAATTTTCACGTATCTGTACTTTACTTCATTATTTATATTTCTGGTAACTTTTACTTTTACTCCACTACATATCCTAAATAAAATTTATATTTTAATTCCACTACATTTCCCCTAAGCGTCTTCGTTACTCGTTACTTGCAAGAAATGTTTTCGTACGTTGGAGTAAAAGACTCTTTCTTACAAAAATAAAATTCTGGTTCTGTTTTTTTTTTTTTTTTATTGTTTATCAGACTTGAAGAAGGTGTGGAAACCCTGAATATTATGCTTCACTATGAGGAAGCCACAATAAAGTTCATAATCAAAGTTGTTTTTTTTATTTTTACTAAGTACATTTAATATCATAAATTACTTTTGATACTTAAGTACAGTAAATATCAGATACTTTAAGACTTTTACTGAAGTAATATTCTAAAAGGAGACTTTAACTTCTACCAAAGTCATTTTCTGGTAAGATACTTGTACTTTTACTCAGTATTGCTTTCAAGTACTTTATACAAGACTGTTTAAAGGGCAGCCAGAGCTCGTCATTGCGGGAAAAAAAAGAGTTACACAGCAAAAGAAAAACAGATACATATCTGTCATCAGAGGTGATTCAGAGTGTCACCACCACAGGTTGGCCCTGTGGTTTCTTCTGCAGCAACACCACAAACACATGTGCAATGGCTTTGTGCAGTTGCATGACGGTAGTGTTTGTGCAAGCAGGAAGCTTTGAGTGATTAGTCGCACAGTACATTGCTTCAACATCCGTCTGCTATCATTTTTTTTTTTTTCCAACACAGAGTAAACCTGCACTATAGGCAATTTTGCACAGTGGCAAATGGCTATAAAAGGTCTGCTTGCAAACCACAAACTACAAATAAAACATACCTGATCCAAAGGAAGAGTAATGTGTGCATGTTTACAGTTATTTGTCTTGCACGGCTAGAAGTCTAATTGATTCATCCAAAGCTGATGGACTAATTGTTTTCATTTCTAGCTCACTGAGGCAAATTTTTTCTAAATGCCACATGGTGTCTCAGAATATGAACACCTGTGATTACCTTCCCTCAGAGGCTAAAACAACATGTAGCTTTTGGTAAGTGTTGTAAGGTGATGTCTGTCAACTGTACAATTTGTACCAGAGATGTGGACTTGAGACATGTGACTTTAAATCATCAAATCAAGTCACAGGTTATGTCAAGTCTAGTCCTTAGTTAAGGCAGGTCACTAAGGTAGCCACCCACAGATGCAGTTCATCCTAAGGATTCACTGGGCCACATGTATGTTTAACATTAACACATGATTTATAAAATCATGCCAACAAACATTATTTGAATAGCTTAGTATTCTATTCAAACAAAGGTGTGTGTGTATATATAAAGGCTTTAGGCCGCCCACACATTATTGTAGGCCCGGTTTTATATGCGACTTAATTTTATACAACATATGTAGTAGGGGGTCCCTGATCCGTCTCTCTCAGTTAAGGGGTCCTTGGCCTAAAAACCGTTGAAGACCCCTGGTGTACGCTGTTTGTCAGGCTGACATCTGTGATGCCTTAGACCAAGGACACCACAGGGACATCGAATTAAAAAGACAGCTTGATGTTTAAACACATTTGCCTTGTGGGGCTTTAAAACATGTAGTAAAAAAAAAAGGTTTCAATGATGCCATGACTTTGACCTCTCTGCTCTTGTCTTGCTCAGGGAAGTCCCAGCCATCTCCCTCGGAGCTGCTGGATCGTGGCGGTCCTCCAGCTGGTCTGGACTCGTACATCAACAAGGCCAACTCCTGGTTGTCTGTGAAGAAGGATGCCGCTGAGCGCCTCCTCAAAACCACATCTAAAACTGACGTCAAGGGCTTCTTTGGAGGCCTAGAGAGCAAACTAAGGGGCTCAATGGCTCCCAAGACTGAGTGAGCAGATACATCTCCTTTGAATTTTTTTTAGTAACACTGTCGTATATAGTTTATATTCTTTTCTCTTTTTCCTACCACATTCTCATTTCTAGGGATGAGGAAAGCCCAGTTGAGACAAAGCCCAAATCACCAGGTATGATGTACCAAAACTTACAGCAAAAACAGCTTTTTTTGTCACCTGCTAAACTTCTCTGTTATGTTTCCAAATGTGAGTTAGAAATAAATTGAGTTGAACAAGTGCCTGTCATGTGTTCTCTTCCATCCCAGTGTCTGAGGCTCCAGAGGAAAAGAAAGGAGAGAAGGTGTACCTGTACACCCACCTGAAGCAGCAACCCATCTGGTAAGTTGAGGAAACTCTGGCCACGTAGAACAGGTACAGGAGCTCTGAGCTTCACCGTGTACTGTCCTGAATCACAAGCCCATTATGTTGTGCAACATATTATTATTATTATTATTATTATTATTATTATTATTATTATGCTGGAAATGAGAGTGATGGGAGAAGCTGAATACTTCACTATGTTAACCAGCGAGTTGCTACTGTAACTTTGCATTTTGTTTGGTCAGGTAACGCCACTGTAAAAATACAGCCATGAATCAGAGAAATAATGTTTTCGCCGATTCATCACTAGAAGTGTAACTGTAGCAAGCATCTCAATATCACTAACATTATCCACATTCATATTTATACAAAACAAATGATATATCCAGCTACAAAAAAAGCCTGGAAGTCAGGAGTAAGAATGGAAGTGCAAAGAGGCGTTGTTACGGAGATGATCCACCGTCTCGTCTCATTGGTGTGAACTGGCAGCTTTCACAACGCTGGAGACCGGCTCGTTGCAAGAAGTTGCAAGTTTCAATTCATCTCATCACGAATCTTTGGTCTGAACTGGGCTTTATGCTGCAGGAGTGGTTTGAGAAGTTTCTATGGACACCTTGATACTTTTTGACATGTTTGTTTTGCCATAACTCTGTGTCATTATTGGAATCCAGTGTACCGGTAATTGCTATTCAGTGTACTACTTTAACTAGAGCAGTCGTTTTTAGCGACCCCTTAAAACTAATTAGTGCCTACTCGATCCCTCATCAAAGTGTAGACTTTAGTAATTTTTTTTCCTTCTTTTTTGAGTTTTTAGGGCACTTAAATATAGGGGGCTAAAAATGTCAAGTATTTCTCAAGATAAAATGTAAGAATTTAAGAGAAATCTGTGCAACAGAAATATATTTCTCTTTCTTACCACTTTAAGTCATGTTGTGGCCCCTCAGATTTATCTAAGGACATCCTGACCCTCATGTTGGGAACCACTGAAGTAGAGTGTGATTTGATTAGATGTTATAGAAATGACTGGCCACATTAAGCACGCATCAAAGCATTATAGTATGAATCATATTGCAGCTTAGTCTGCCATCTGCCTTCATGTTTTGCCTGGAGAAATTGGATGTGGCCGGGTTAACCAGATGTGTGTTACTATAATATGTTATTCCTTCTCTCTGCCAGGCATACTCTAAGATTTTGGAACGCTGCGTTTTTTGATGCCGTCCATTGTGAGAGGACAAAAAGATCACCAACCACGAGGTGAGTCTGGATGGGAATCGAAACGGATAGATAAATATCAAATATGTATTAATACACATTTATTACAATGTTGTATGGATTGTGGGGTAAAAAAGTATCTTTTAAAACACAAGTGTCTTGTTGTTCTGTGTTTTTGTTCCAGTGTCACTGTATCTGTCGGATCAAATTTGATATAGAGAGATCCTGTAGTGATGGCTTTAGCAAAGAGACAAATGCTTCAGGCTAAACCACTACTGCTGATAATCTCCTGATGCCCCACACCTTCTCTTCTCTTCTCTTCTCTTCTCTTCTCTTCTCTTCTCTTCTCTTCTCTTCTCTTCTCTTCCTGTGTACTAGCTGTTGTTCTCCCTCCTTCTGCATGTTGACTTTAACCCTTTGTCTCCTTGTGCCTTGCTGCCGAGCAGGGGAACGCAGGATGAAGAGAAAGACGAGAGGTCTGTCCTTCTATTTGTCCACTGCCCTAAAGAAGAAAAAAAACCTAGTCTAACTAAGGGAAAAATTACATTTGAATCCAGGCAGAGAGGTGCAGAAGGGCACAGGCTATGCAATTGTATCACAAATCTTGTCAGTGTTTCCCCCAGAAAAGTTGTTCAGCCCGGTGGCAAGTGTCTTTTTTTGATGAGAGCCCCGTTCGGACCAGTCACAGACTGATTAATGTAGAGCCCAATAGTTTCTGAAATAACAGAATCATGGAGGGAATCGCGAAATTCAGGATTTAAAAAAAGCTATTGGCCATAGGGCCCTACATTAAGTCAGTGCTGATAGCTAAAAATATGACTACGTCTAAGTTTCCAATCGAGCCGCCCCACTGTAACTGTAGTTTAAAATGCATCTTAAAAATACATGAATAACTCCCAGTGGCCTAGGCCTGGTGGGGGGAAACTTAAGCCTGGTTGGCTGCCAGGCTTGCAATACACTGGGGGAAACCCTGCCTGTAGAAACAGCATCTGGTACCATCTGGAGGCCCATTGTAGCGGTTGTTTTGAAATATTGGCTAAATGTGAAGGGGAGGGAGAGCTAGCTAAAACGAGTTATGGTGTGGTTCTGTCTGGTGATAAGAAATGCATTGGTTGTTTCCTGCTGCTCTGGTTTAAACAGCTGGCTAACACTGGCACATTTACACTAATGTTGATTTATGTGTGTTGTCATATATATATATATATATATATATATATATATATAAAGAATATTTTGTGTATTTAGCTCTTCCCTTTTTGGTCATAGTCTGAACATGAAGAGCTCAGAATGTACACACCTAGCCAAAACCAGTAGCTTTGACTTTGAGGGCTAACTAGCCAGCAGGCTTAGAAGACATGGTGATGGTTTGTGGTGTGTATGAAGTCAAGAGTCTACGTTGTAAATGAGCAAGGAAATTAAATTGAAACATTTATTGGGCATCAAGGATACACACAATGTGTTTAGTTGAGAAACGGCGAATTTAAACGTAACTGTTTTCTTATGTAAATGTAAATTCAAGCGTTTACATAATGGAAACTGTAAATGTTAAAGCAGGACACAAAGGTATTGCGAGTCGGAATACAATAAATGTGATAACAAAATGAAATTCAAACACAATATCAAAATAAAAAATAAAAAAGTAAAATTCAACCATTGATTAATCATTTAAAGGGGCTGTACTCAATATTCAGAAGATTAATATAGCAGCAAACACATACAGTATTTGCGATAGTGGAGGAATAGTGTCCTGAGCAGAGATCGGTGTTGGTTCTTTGTTTTGATAGCCGGTCCGGCCGCACCTGCATGTTCGTGCGTGTGGCCGTGAAAAAAAGTAGGTATTTCACATATTGGGGAACAGTCAGTGAGAGAGCTGTGGAGGCAATCCCAGCCCACTGTTTTTTAGTAGATGGATGGATGGATGGATGGATGGATGGATGGATGGATAGATATGTTTTATTGTCATTCGAGTGCACATATGAACGGAATTTTGTTCCACTGGCTCATAAATACTGCCCTAACTACAAATAAATACTACTGTACAGAATAACTATATAATAAACACAAATGCCATGGAGTTCTAGTGTTAAAAAAAAAAGTTCAGAATTCTACATCTAGAATGAATGTAATAGATGACAGAAGCAGCTTGGTGTTTAGCCCTGTGGTGAAGGTCTGGGAGTCGCCTGGGGTCTGATTTGCAGTTTGTGCGGTGCGCTCCAGTGAACAGTGATAGGACAGTCTCCCCAGACTGGATGACAGGAGTCTAGTGTGAAACTGTGTTGTGTAAGAATAACAGATATAATCTGCTTAATCACAGCAGGGCCAATGATGTCCACATCACTAGAATTATAAATGGGAAGTGGTTTGCTTGTAATTAGAATTGGATTACTGTGTGATCACTGTATTTGAATAATAGTTGTTTTTTCAAAAGTGTACCCTATTTTGCTGTTTAGCTTTATATGTAGGGCTGGGTATTGTTAAAAAAAAAAAGTATACCATATACCAGTTCCTAAACGATACTTTTTTTTAAACCAATTTTTTAAAACAAAAAGAAATTACAACATTACACATTATGGCACAAATCTTTTTATTTATCTTTCAGCTCCTTCTACGTGAGCCGTCTCTGTGTAATGTAGAGTTTCTCCTGCGTGTCTCTACGACTGTAACATTAGACAGCCAATCACAGACATGAGTAGATCTTGGTAGAAGCATGCTGCGTGTTTATTGGCTCACTGGTGCTGATGAGATTTACTCCTTAGGTATTGAAATTGCGTATTGAATGACATTTTTCGATACTTAAGCGTCAATTCGGTCGGTGCCTAAAAAGAATTCGGTACCCAGCCCTGTTTATATGAGGTATTCACTGGTTTCTGTTATGATATGTCTGTGCTTTTTTCATCCTTCTTTATTTGGCTTCTTCTGGCATGT
Organism: Sander lucioperca; assembly: GCF_008315115.2. Classification (NCBI taxonomy): domain Eukaryota; kingdom Metazoa; phylum Chordata; class Actinopteri; order Perciformes; family Percidae; genus Sander; species Sander lucioperca. The sequence goes on along the minus strand of NC_050179.1, from coordinate 40,766,276 downwards.
CGTTGTGGTTGTCTAATGCCGCATTTCCACTGCATGGCACGGCACGGCACGGCACGGCTCTACTCAACTTTTCTATTAATAAGTGATGTGATTCACCTAGGTATTCTATGATGCTGCTATCAAAAATATTTGTGTGCCTATCTTTGATGAGTAAAAGCATCACATCCACTGTTAATATCTTGAATGTGTTAAGAGACCTTGTATAATGTCTGGGATGGTATTTCTATTTAGAGCAATCTGAAGTCTTCTCTGCCTCTCTCTCTCCCCCCATCTGCATGTTCCCTTTGCTGACTCTTTTTTTTTTTTTTTTTTTTTTTTACTAGCTTTGCTTCTATGTTTCCACTGTGGATGGATTGCAGGGATATGCTGCACATGCCATTTGAACATGTGTTCTTATTTATTCCTGCCAATACCTTACCAAATATACTATAGTTATTACTGTCATGAATATGTGTTTCTTTTAAACTGTTTTGTCTGCAGTAGCATTGTGTTAATGTTCAGGACGAAGAAAACTTCTTCAGTCACGTCTGACCTGTCCTTAGTAATATGTGGCAAAAATGAAAATAGTAAAGTAGGAAACAGTAAAGCAACATCCTCTCTTTACCCAGTTTATTTTGACAAGCCTCATGGCCTTAGTAGTGTTGGTCAATTCATGCATGGAAAAAATGTTCAGGTTTTTACGGTTAGGCTATACACAGTGCAAATCTAAGATAAGATAAGATATACTTTATTGTCCCCAAAGGGAAATTAGTTTTGGACTCTGTCCATTCCGCAGCTTTACAAAGACAACCCAAAATACATTATTGTGAACGAATCCTTTGTTGTTTTATTCTTTTGCTGGTGGCTGGTTAATGTGGTTCTTTTTGTTTTATGTGTAATGGAATCTCAGTTTTTGCATCCCATTACAAAATGAGCAGTTACAGGGATGGATGTCATGGATTTAATTTTTAATGTGAATAATAATAGAGCGGTTTTTAATCTTAAAAGCTCACAGACTTCTGAAAAGTTGAAGATTCCATTATCCACCAGTTTAAAAATGAATGTCTGTGGTATCGCTGTGAAGAGTCAGCATGACACCCACCCCTGGCC